>NC_134897.1:4940703-4960703 GCF_041734735.1 Babylonia areolata
AAAAAAGGAGAGAGAAAACGAGTACAATGAACAAGACATGAGCCGGCCCATATGCTTGAAGAGGGCCAGATAACAGGCTGTGAATGTCACCTTTCCGTTTGTTTTTCATGTCTGGGTCCGGAATACCCTGGTGTGTCTGTGGTGGGTGTGTGGAGGTGAGTGAATATGAGAGACCGACAGAGAGAGAGACACACACAGGGAGAGAGAGAGAGAGAGAGAGAGAGAATTTTACGGATAATTTATTCATGTATAGGCCATTGCCCCTCATGAAGGGGTACATACACATGATCATGTAAGAAAAGCAACAAAAAAGCTACAAAAAATGAGCAGTCATATCATAAAGAACAACTTCAATATTCTAAGACATCAGAGTTGATCGCAGCCTAAATGCTTTAAACAAATAAATTGACAAATTACGAATGGTCTGTTCATGCTGAGAAGCCATGAGTAATGCTAATCTATGCTGACTGGGAAATTTACAGAATTTGGATGATATATACCTTGTTCTTAAGTCATGCAGGACAGGACAATGTACTTCATTTTCTTCCTCCTTGTTGCAAAATTTACACCTTAGATCAGTTGCATTATGTGTTCTATATCGGTAATAATGTACTGCAATATCAGAAATACCAAGCCTAAATCTTGCCATTGAATACTTTAAATGTCGATCTATGTTTAAAAATAAATACGTTTTGACATCCGGTACGGTGCAGAATGTTCTGTAAACATTAAATCTCTCGCTATTACTAATATGAAAATCCCATTCCTGCCATCTACATGCAACTACCCTTTCTTTAAATACTCTAAGAAATTCGTCAATACTCTCTACGCCTTGGTTTAACCAAATGTAACCAAATCCATATATATACAGTTTACAGCGGATGTTCGAAACCCAGTTTCTTTTGTCACGTGCATCCAGATCGAGCAAGGTTCGATATGATTTGTGTGGTAATCTAGACGCATTCATTCTCGTTAACTTAAGCCAATAACTAATACATCTTATACATGAATTTATATAAATAGGGTGCCTGTTTGTTTCTCCATATACAAAATCGTTAGGTGTTCGCATTTCTACTCCTAAAAATCTCTTGAGCGCAAACAAATGTACTTTTTCACAAAGAAATGCTGCATTATCTAAGCCCCATATCTCAGCACCATATTGTAACATGGGTTGAACTTGTGAATCAAATAACTTTAAAAGCGTATTCATGGAATTATTTTTTAGCTTGTATAATTTCTGTAGAATACACAACAATGCGTTTTTGGCTCTACTGACTAAGTCACCACATGCTGCCACAAAACTGAGTCTTGTAGTAAAATAAATTCCTAAATATTTGTATGCGTTCACTACGGGCATAGATACTCCATTGTAAGTCCATCTTTCTCTGGCAGCTAAGTACCCGCCCCCCCCCCAACCCCCCCCCCCCTTTCTGAAAACAATGATATTACTTTTATTCATGTTCACTTTTAAATGTAGTGCAGAGGCTGCACGAGACAAACTATTCAGCTGCGTTTGTAAGCCGATAACGGTTTCAGACAATAAGGCAACATCATCAGCCAGTAACAATAAAAACAGCTCTAAATAGTCATGTGTGAATGTTGCACCATGCTTTCCCTCTCTAATAATTTCTAATGCTAACTCGTTAATGAATAAAGAAAACAACACAGGACTACAGGCATCTCCTTGCTTGACGCCTCGGGTACAGTTAATGTAATCAGTCAATTTAGCCCTACATCTGATTCTTGCTTTGACACTGACATACATGCTATGAATACATTTATAAAGTTTACCTCTGACACCATTCTTCCAGAGTATAGGCCACAGTAATTTTCTATCTACAGAATCAAAAGCCTTTTCGAAATCGATGAACGCAACATAAAATTTACGATTCAGGCAGAACTGTTTCTGTATCAGTGCTAACAGCGTAAACATATGGTCAACAGTAGAATAGCCCTTTTTAAACCCTGCTTGGTGTTCTCCTGTCAAATCAAATTCTTTTACCCATTCTTGAAGTCTGTTGTTGATAATTGTACTAAATATTTTACTACTAACGTCGCACAGTGATATTCCTCTATAATTATTTACCTGATTGACATCACCTTTTTTAAATAAAGGAAGAACAATACAGTCACACCAACTATCTGGGTAAGCACCCTTGTCAAATAATGCATTGAAAAATTTTACAAAAAAGTCAACCACTTTGTCCCCTGCAAATTTTATCATTTCCCCAATTATATCATCTGGACCGGCGGCTTTACCATTCCTTATCCCTCTTACAACAAGCAGTACTTCTTCTTTTGATATCGGGCGGTTCATGGGACTATATACATCTAGATCATCATCTTTATTATTTATAGCATTACTATCTTCGGCTGTACTTTCTACTTCTGCCTCTAATTCAAGCAGGCCTTTAAAGTGATTAAACCAGTCATCAACTGTTAGTCTATTATAAACTTGCTTTCTTTTAAAAGATACCCCACGCACAGTTTTCCAAAACTCTGTTTGATTATTTACTGAAGAGGTAAGTTTTTCTAACATTAAATCATTATACTGTCGTTCCTTTCTTATTAACAAATTCTTGTATTCTCTCCTTGCAACACAATAAGCATCGCTGTCATCTTTATTCCGTGTTTTTCTAAATACTGAAAGTAATTTTTTTGCCTCAGCCTTACTTGATTTACATTCTTTATCATACCAATCATTTTCTTCACGTTTAGTCAAATAAATTTTCTTTTTCATACAATCAGCATGTTTTCTAAGACAATCATTAAGCATGTTCAAAGCACCATTGCAATCAAAATCAATTAAACAAATAGCACGGTCAAGTAATGACAATGTTTTTTCTGAGTGTAATGCATTTACATAATCATATTCAAAATCACAGTTCCATACATATTTCTCTATGAATTGGTCCTCTGCCATAGGAACAGACAAAAGTGAATCATTTCTTTTCTGCTCAAAACTCAAGTACAGCTCAACAGGTGAATGATCTGACTCAAGTCTGTCTGATACAATCAGTTTACATGATGAGAAAACAACTACAAACAATTCCTTAGAAAGCAAAAAGTAATCATTAACACTGTTACCCGTTTCTGATATAAACATATAATTACCCTCTGTGTCCCCATTGCATATGCCATTGAGAATGCACAAATCAAGTGTAATGCACATGTTTAACAAACATTTTCCATAGTTATTAAGTATATTATCTGCTGATTTCCTTCGAAGAAAAAACGAACTTTTACCAAACCGTTTACTGTACACATCAGTGTCATCAAATATATCTTGAGATATGTTCGAAGTTCTGCTGTTTAAGTCCCCAGACAAAATTACATACACATCGTTTAACTCAACCATGCATTCAAAAAGACATTCCTCAAGCGCCCAAATACCATTGTCAGTATCGAAGTGTGTGTAATACCGCGATCCCTCAGGTGGAACATATGTACACACATACATAACATCCAGTGATAAACCAAAAAGACTTTTATCAATCAGTAATAGAAGAACATTTGGAGAATTTGTCCTTATTTCATGGACAAAAGCCATCAATTCATTTCTAATAATGCATATCAATCCACCTGAACGTCTCCCCTGTTTTGTAAATTTAACAGCTGGTTTGCATAAAACAGTATACCCTGGAATTGAAAAACACTTTGCGTCTTCTACGAAAGACACAAGACATATAAAATCAAATTTACACAGAAAAGTAAAAAATTCTTTGTTGTTTATTTTAGACAGTAAGCCATTGACATTCCAGTGCAGGAATGAAAAACAACTCTCAGATTTATCAACACCACCACAATCATAATCATGTATATTGCTACTCACAGTCATACCATTGTGTACTCTTTCACCTCCAAGTGCTTGATTCACTGCATTTACATTCGGCACACAGAGGTCAACATGCATCCTGTCATTAACATTCACATTTTGAGATGACCCACTTATACCGCCATTTTCACCACACAAAAGACCATGAATAGGCTCTTGGAAAATATCTGTAACATGACTTTTTTCATGAATAACGTTGCTGTCTGTGGGACAGGATACGTATAATTCATCGTGTTGTATACAAACATCATATGCATGAGCAACAAAACCATCAGCATCAACAACATTATTTTCTGCAGTGAACGCACTTGAACTTTCAAAAACGGAACTGATCATTTCAACCTTGTTTACATCTGCCCCCCACCCCTCCCCCGGAAAAGCGGTTTTGCTGACGTCATCCAGTTCACTGTTCACCATGCACACATCACTGACCTTGTTTCGTTCCGCACGGTTGTCTCGCGCACACCTTCGCGATGTTGCCGGTGTCAAACTGGGCTGGCCACCCCCCTATTGAGCCTCCCGAAGTTTCTGACCCTCATCAAGGTAAAACTTGAGAGAGAGAGAGAGAGAGAGAGAGAGAGAGAGCAGACGTTTTATATTCACAAACGCCAGCTTGTGCCAATATGCCCAGTACTGAGATATATCAGCGAACAATTTATTGCACGAAAACGATATAAATAAAAATATAAAAGCCTTGTTTATTCAAACTATCTTTAATGGATATGAACGAAACTGTTGCAAAACATTTGCCTCATATCTATTTGGAGCGTAGTGTTTATGAAAGACAATCCTTCTTTTGAAAAAAAACAAAACAAAATAAAACCGACTTTTCTCTTTTTTTCTTATCACATCTCTCTTCGAAGGGGTTATGGTCTTTCGGAATAAAAAAAAAAAAAAAGTCTGAGAGAGAGAGAGTATTTGGTGCCATTCATTATGTCATGCCCCCTGTTAGCATGACGACAAACTGAACACAACAGTGACCGGTGGCGCAGTGAACAGTGTGGTGTGTGTGTGAAGCAATCTGTACAGTGTGGTGTGTGTGAAGCAATCTGTACAGTGTGGTGTGTGTGAAGCAATCTGTACAGTGTGGTGCGTGTGAAGCAATCTGTACAGAGTGGTGTGTGTGAAGCAATCTGTACAGTGTGGTGTGTGTGAAGCAATCTGTACAGTGTGGTGCGTGTGAAGCAATCTGTACAGTGTGGTGTGTGTGAAGCAATCTGTAAGAAGCCCCCAGTCATCTCAACAGTGAAGACTGAATTGAAGACGTCAGCACACAACGCTCCTCTTCAGCAGGCAAGTCACTTGCTCCCTTGTGTGTGACAAACACTGACCCCTCTCTGTGTCCAGTGAACAGTGTGTGACAAACACTGACCCCTCTCTGTGTCCAGTGAACAGTGTGTGACAAACACTGACCCCTCTCTGTGTCCAGTGAACAGTGTGTGACAAACACTGACCCCTCTTTGTGTCCAGTGAACAGTGTGTGACAAACACTGACCCCTCTCTGTTCTGGCCATTCCAGTCCAGTTGGCCCCTTGCTGCTTCAGCTCTGCCTCGGTATCTCGCCTCCAGCTGTTGCGAGGCCGCCTCTCTTCCTCTTTCCCTGCGGGTTCCAGCTCAGGGATTGGCGTGTGATGCTGGACGCTGGCTTCCTGAGGGTGTGTCCGATCCAGCCCCACTTCCTCCGCAGTATCTGCTTGGCCACTGGTTCCTGTCCCGCTCGCTCCCACAGATCTTCGTTTCGGATCTTCTCCTGCCATCGGATCTTGTAGATGCGCCTCAGACAGGTGTTGAAGAATGTCTGAATCTTCTGCTGCATCGTCTGTGTTGTCCGCCATGTCTCGCATCCGTAGAGCAGAATTGACTTCACATTGGAGTTGAAGATGCGGAGTTTGGTTTTCATACTGATCGCTCCAGATGCCCAGATGTTCTTGAGCATGATGAAAGCTGTTCTTGCCTTGCAGATTCTGGCTGTGACGTCTCGGTCCGTGCCTCCCTGTCGGTCAATCACGCTTCCCAAGTAGATGAAAGACTCCACCTCCCTGATGGGCTTTCCACCGACTGTGACTGGTGTGTTGGCAGTGGTGTTGATCTTGAGCCCTGTCCTGGCTGACATGGTCTCCAGGCGAGTGGTCTTGTCCTGCATCTGGCTGTGGTTGTGCGACAGGAGCGCCAGGTCGTCAGCGAAGTCGAGGTCGTCCAGCTGTGTCCAGAGTGTCCACTGTATACCGTTGTTCCTGCCTGTTGTAGTGGTCTTCATGATCCAGTCGATGACCAGGAGGAAGAGGAACGGTGACAGCAGGCACCCCTGGCGAACTCTGGTCTTCACCTCGAAACTTTCGAACAGCTGACCTGCGTGGGCAGTCCTGCAGCTCATGTCCTGGTAGGTGCACTGGATGAGGGAGATGATCTTCTCTGGGACTCCATAGTGCCTCAGCAGCTTCCACAGCGTCTGTCTGTCCACACTGTCGAAGGCCTTCTCATAATCTAGGAAGTTGATGTAGAGAGGGGAGTTCCATTCCAGCGACTGCTCCGCAATGATGCGCAGGTTGGCGATATGGTCGGCATAGGATTTGTTTCGCCGGAAGCCTGCCTGCTGGTCTCTGAGCTTGGGGTCGACGGCCTCTTTCATCCTTTCCAGTAGAACCCTGTTGAGAACCTTGCCTGGCATTGACAGGAGCATGATCCATCGGTAGTTGCTGCAGTCCCTGAGGTCTCCTTTCTTCGGCAGTTTGATGATGATTCCTTCTTTCCACTGGACCGGTACTTCCTCCTTCTCCCAGATCTTGCTGAAGAGGCTGTATAGCATGTTGACAGCTGTTTCCATGTCTGCTTTGATGGCTTCTGCTGGTATCTCGTCCGGCCCTACCGCCTTCCCGTTTCTCAGAGTCATGATGGCCTTCTTGATCTCTACCTTTGAGGGTAGTGACACACGTGCAACACGTGCAGGCCAGGTGTCAGGCAGGCAGATGGGGATGCCCGCTTACCTGGGGAACCAGCCACGCAAGTCTCCCGTTGGTTCGGCTCGCGGCAGAGGGAGAGGTGGCAGTGGCAGTGGCAGTGACAGGCACCTGCGCTCGAGCATGACAAGGAAGCCATAGGACAGGCCCGACCATCCACATCAGTGGAAGTTCTTGAACTATAATGTAGAAAACTTGTATAGGAAATTAAAGGATGTTTCTTTTATGAACTATGTAAATAAATTCGATTTTGTTTGCCTCACTGAATGTTTTCTTGATCCTTCATTTGATTTCAGCAATGTGTTTATCGATTACGTTAAGTTTTATGCACCTGCAAAAAAGTTATCTTTGCATGGTAGACGTTCAGGAGGAGTGTTAATGTTGGTGAGAAAGAGTCTGACAGAGAGTGTGAAAGAAATAAAGTTGGAATGTGATAATGCTTTAGCAATTAAAGTGGACAAAACTGTATTTTGTTTAGATAAAGATATTGTTATTGTTGCTTGCTATGTTGTACCTGAAGGAGGTCCTGCATACAATGATAAAATGATTAAGGATGGTGTATTGATATTGGAAGAATCACTGTTGAATCAGTTTGAAAAAGATGATGTATATTTTATGATATTCGGTGATTTGAATGCCAGAACAGGTCATAAACAAGCTGAACCTGAAGAAATGTCAAACTATATTGGTGATGTGAAATGTAACAGTATGGATGAAGATAATTGTGCACGTTGTTCAAAAGACGAAACGGTTAATAATTTTGGTAAAACATTGTTGGACTTGTGTTTCATACTTGATTTGATTATTTTGAATGGTTTCTGTAAGGGTGACAAAGATGGCGAATATACGTTTGTGTCACCTAATGGATGTAGTGTGATTGATTATTTTCTTATTCCTAGTGATTTGTTATTTTGTTTTGATTTGCATGTTGGTGATTGTGTGGATTCGTGGCATTTGCCAGTTGAGGTAACATGGAAAAGGGCCCATTGTAACTTTGGTGTTACAAACACAAAGAAAAAGTATGAAGAAAAAATTGTATGGTCAGATGAGAATGCTAACATTTATAAAAACGAACTTGATAGTGATGAGTTTCATGATAGTTTGCTGAAGGCTTTTCAATTATTACATGTTAACATGAATGATAGTTTAAACCAATTTGTCACTGCATTGTATGGAGCTGCTGCATGTATGGTTCGACGAGTGGAGCATGGAAGGAAAAAAGTGAATGACTGGTTTGATGATGAATGTGTACAAAAGAAAAAGGAAGTTAAAAGGTTGTTGAAAATATTTCAGAGATGTAAAACAGAAAAGGATAAGCCAGAGAAAAGACAAGAGTATGCTGCAGCAAGGAAAGAATATGTTAAACTAAGAAAGACAAAAGAAAGAGAATTTGAAAATAACAGATTAAAAAACTAAAAGATTCAGTCAGTGACTCTAAGACATTTTGGTCAGTAATAAGATCCGTAAATAGAAAAGCTTTTGTGTATAACGACATCTCCATTGTACAATGGCATGATCACTTCTTTAGGGTTTTTAATGATTTCGACAATAATGTAATACAAGAAGAAGAAAATTTATTGGAAGCAGAAGATGATCTTGAGCCATTATTTAACGATCCTATATCTAAAGAAGAAGTTGTTACTAGTATCAGACATCTAAAATTAGGAAAAAGTGCAGGCCCAGACAAAATTGTTGGAGAAATGCTGAGGTGTGCAAATTCTGTTGTGATTGATTTCCTTGTTATGTTATTTAATCAGCTGTTTGAAAATGGTACGTTTCCTTTGGAGTGGGCAAAATCCATTATTATTCCTATACACAAAAAAGGAGATGTTAACAACCCCGATAATTACCGTGGTGTATCACTCACAAGTATTTTAAGTAAAGTTTATACTCATATCTATACTCATATCTTAAATAAGAGGCTGACTAAATGGGCTGAAAATGAAGAAAAAATAATCGAAGAACAAGCTGGTTTTAGAGCAAACTACAGTACCATAGACCACATATTTACATTATATGCATTAGTACAGAAATATCTGCTATGTAATACGAAACTTTATGTTGCTTTTGTGGACTTCAAGAAGGCCTTCGATTCTGTTAATCGAAATGCATTGTGGAATGTATTGCGTAAAAGTGGTGTGAAAGGTAAACTGTATATGGCACTTAAAGGTGTTTATAATTCTGTACTTGCGTGTGTGCGTGTGAAGGGTGTTTATTCTGATTACTTTGAATGTCCAAATGGAGTGAAACAGGGATGTCTCCTGAGCCCGCAGTTGTTTTCCTTTTTTATAAATGAACTAGCTGTTGAATTATCCAATAGAGGCAGACATGGTATTCAGTTAATTCCTGGAGCTATTGAGGTTTTCTTATTACTGTTTGCTGATGATGTCATTCTTTTGTCTGGAACAGTAATAGGTTTGCAAAATCAACTAAACGCCTTAGAAGAAGAAGCAGATCGCTTAAGTTTGACAGTGAATTTGGATAAAACTAATGTTATGGTCTTTAGGATGGGTGGACACCTGTCACTACATGAAAGATGGTTTTATAAGAATACAGAAGTTAGAGTGGTGAATTCATACAAATACTTAGGAATGATATTCTCAACTAAATTAAGTCTGAATTATGCATGGGAAGAATCTTGTAATAAGGGGAAAAAGGGTGTAATCGAAATTTTGAAGACGTTACGAAAGCTTAACTCTTTTGATTGCTGTTTATTTTGGAAATTATTTGATTCACAGATTGAGCCTTTACTTACATATGGAGCAGAAATTTGGGGACTAAGTGTAAATAAGCAGATTGAGAAAGTGCATACATATGCAATTAAACGTTTCTTAAATGTACCAATACATTCATCTAATACAGTGTTATACGGAGAAACAGGAAGGTACCCTTTGTATATAAAAATTTTTGTAAAGTGTATTAAATACTGGTTGAAACTGTTGAAACTTCCACAAACACGCTTATGCAGACAGGCCTATGATATGATGTATATTCAAATGGATTTAGGGAAAGAGAATTGGGCTTACAGAGTAAAGAAAGTTTTATCAGAACATGGTTTTGGAATTGTGTGGTTATCACAGGGAGTAGGAAATGAGCAGCAATTTATATCGGAATTTAAAGACAGACTTATTTGTTCTTTTCAACAAAACTGGCACTCCGATATGGAAACAAATGAAAAATATAGTTGGTTTTTCTCATTTAAAAACGTATTTCAACCTGAAAAATTTCTAAGTATCATTACAGATAAATGGCACAGAATAAGTTATGCAAGATTTCGATTGAGGACACTTGGTTTCAACGCAAATAAGAAATGGTTTGAACCTGGGACTTCCGTAGAATTACCATGCCCATCATGTGGCTCACAAATTGAAGATGAGAACACTTTTTGTTTGAGTGTAAAGCTTATGATGAGTTGAGAAAGAAATGTAAATTTTTTGAAGTAGGTATAGCCGAAAAGCACAACATTGTGTCTGTTTTATCATCTGAGGATGAAATTATAATTAGATCTATTGCAAAATTCATTGCAGAAGCGCAAAAAATAAGACAAGGACTTGTTATACACGGGCAAAATAATATATAATAAGGTAGTTAATCATAGTTGACTGAATGCTGATATGTTCCGGAATGAAAGTAAGGAGTACATGAAATTATGTATGTGAGAGGATGGTCGAATTTTCCTTTTTTTTTCTTTTTTTTTTTAAAGTGATACTATGTACATATATAATTATGGTGTCAGTGTTACCAATCTTTGTTTGACTGCAGTGTTTAAAATCTACATCATGAAGATTATTGTAATCTGTTGATGTGAAAATGTTACCCCCTTGTCAAAAGACCTTTGCAGGCAATGACAATAAAACATTTCAAGTTTCAAGTTTCAAGTTACCTTTGAGGGTTTGTCGCAGCTGATGGGCAGGTCTGTCTCTGCGGGTGGAATGTCTGGTGGTGCATCAGGGGCGGGGCGGTTCAGCAGCTCCCTGAAGTGTTCTGCCCATCGTTTCAGCTGTTCCTCGGTTGTTGTCAGGAACTGCTTCGCTACAAAATTATGTGTGAATATGAAAGATCGAGCTTAGCTTGTAGACGACAGTCACAAAGCGGATATGACAAAGTGCGTATGGGAGAGAAAGATTCGGATTTTGATGGCCTGAGTCTTTCATCGGGAAACATCACATGTCAATTTAGTACTGGTCGGGTGAGTGGGTGAGAGGGAGAGGGTGTGGGTGTAAGCTTCTAGCTAAGAACACTCTTTTACTTTTGCATACAATTTATTACTGTTCCAAGCACATGACAAAATAGTTGAGCCGTCTGCTACAGGACTAACAGTGAAGTAATTGAGGTTGGAAAAGAGAGTGCGACACAATGGGTGAAGATACAACTTCAGCGTCAACACAGGCCTTAACAGCCGTGTGTTGGGTAAATTCCATTAGACAGGAGCGGTTCGGTGAGAGCCGTGAAAAGGACACAGACACACACACACACACACAGAGAATTATGGTGGTGGAAAGACTGAGACAGATATAGAGACAGATACACCGACGTTTTTTTCCCTTCTATGTATGTATATGTGTTTTTATATGCATGTACATGTGTACTTTTATGTATGTGAGCATGTGTGCAAATCTGTTTGTCCATTTGTTTATCTGAAAACGACATCCTTTGCCATATGAAATGAATATGATTTCCTGTTGTACAGATAGCCATTTTCTTTTTGAGAGAAAAAAAGGTCAACAAATCACGATTTTCTTGTCAGTGTGTACTTATTGAATACGCTTGCGCACTCGGACATACACCCCCACCCCCATCCCCCACACCCCCTGACCCCCCAACACACGTGTGGATTGTTCATGAAGGACAGCACGGGTAGCACTATCCACCTGACCTAGCACCTTCCTACACCATGGGAAGTTCGTGTCACAGCTGACACGCGTTATGCACAGCGTGTCCGTTTCCTTGTTCCATATACTGCAGGAATATATCAATAGAAAGAAAGAAAGAAAAGAAAAGAAAAATTAAGAAGGAAATACTGCCGAACTTTCATGTGAAAAAAAAGCAAAACACATGTTTGGTATAGTGGGGCTGGTGTGTGCTTTTACATGCTGTGTACGCAAGGCCTGTCTAGAAATGATATTTATTATAGTCATTCTGTTATCGCACAATATAGTCAAAACATTGTTTTCACATTTTGGACAGTAACATGTAGTAAAAAGGAAATCCGTGTAAATGTAAGACAAACGACGTGCACTATGTCAACCGGTTTGGAATCCGCGATATTTTGCACAGTTAACTTTGAGTGAAAGAAACATAACTGAAGAAACACACAATGAAATTACTTTATTTATTCTTCTTCGTTCGTGGACTGCATCTCCCACGTTTACTCGTATGTGCACGAGTGGGCTTTTACGTGTATGACCGTTTTTACCCCGCCATGTAGGCAGCCATACTCCGTTTTCAGGGGTGTGCATGCTTGGTATGTTCTTCTTTCCATAACCCACCGAACGCTGACATGGGTTGCAGGATCTTTAACGTACGTATTTGATCTTCTGCTAGCGTATATACACGAAGGGGGTTCAGGTGCACTCAGGTCTGCATATATGTTGACCTGGGAGATTGGAAAAATCTCCACTATTTACCCACCAGGCGCCGTTACCGAGATTCGAACCAGGGACCCTCAGATTGAACGCATTAACCACTGGGCTATTGCGCCCGTCACTTCCATTTACAAAAAAAAGTCATGTATTCATTCCACCCATTGAACTGCATTTTAACGACAATGTGCAACGCATACAACCTAAGAATGATCTTTGTACATTTTTTATTACGTTATGATTATGGATTTTTTTCTGAAGTAAGGTGTATGGCAAGGGGAGTGAGGGAACCAGAGGAGGTGGGTGTGCAGGAAGGATATGGCTGTGACAGTTCACACTAGAAATTTTCCACTGACAGCACTTAGGCATATAATTCGTCTTCACCGTTCTTTCCTAGATCCTACAGATAATGGTCTTCCTGTTTATTCTGAGTATACAGACAAAATGGTTCAGCAATAGAATAATATAATCGAATATATAATCTATTTTTGTAACATCGTCATTTGTAAACAGCACCAGTTCTATGTTCCAACTTGATATTGCAGCTATTTTTTGTATTTTTTCATCAATGCGTTTTCTAACACCCTCACCCCTCAAATAATTGAGAAAACTTTCACCCATCCACCTTTTCCCCAACTCCAGCATTCCACAGATATATATCGTTTTGGAGCACTTGGGGTGAGGGGGTGGGGCAGAGGCCTGGCAGACTCTTTTTCGTTTTTTTCCCCATCTCTTTGCTTGGAAAATGAGGCTATGTTAATTCTCTTTTTCCTTAACACACACACACACACACACACACACACACACCGAGGTGTAAATCAACCAGGAATGCTGTGTGTAGGAAGAGCACACACAAAAGATATGTCACACAGCACAGGGCTCATGGTGCAAAGAACCACACTCCCCCCCCCCTCTGCCCGCCGCCCCCCACCCCCCCCCCCCCACCCCCCGCCGCCCGGCCCGCACTGGTTCACCTCTGTCCTATGTCTGTCTGTAGTGTCAGTGCCTTGTCTGTCTGTAGTGTCTCTGCCTTGTCTGTCTGTCTGTCTGTAGTGTCTCTGCCTTGTCTGTCTGTCTGTCTGTAGTGTCTCTGCCTTGTCTGTCTGTCTGTCTGTAGTGTCTCTGCCTTGTCTGTCTGTCTGTCTGTCTGTCTGTAGTGTCTCTGCCTTGTCTGTCTGTCTGTCTGTAGTGTCTCTGCCTTGTCTGTCTGTCTGTCTGTCTGTCTATAGTGTCTCTGCCTTGTCTGTCTGTCTGTCTGTAGTGTCTCTGCCTTGTCTGTCTGTCTGTCTGTCTGTCTGTCTGTCTGTCTGTAGTGTCTCTGCCTTGTCTGTCTGTCTGTCTGTCTGTCTGTCTGTAGTGTCTCTGCATTGTCTGTCTGTCTGTCTGTCTGTCTGTCTGTCTGTCTGTAGTGTCTCTGCCTTGTCTGTCTGTCTGTAGTGTCTCTGCCTTGTCTGTCTGTCTGTCTGTCTGTCTGTCTGTCTGTCTGTAGTGTCTCTGCCTTGTCTGTCTGTCTGTCTGTCTGTCTGTCTGTAGTGTCTCTGCCTTGTCTGTCTGTCTGTCTGTCTGTAGTGTCTCTGCCTTGTCTGTCTGTCTGTAGTGTCTCTGCCTTGTCTGTCTGTCTGTCTGCAGTGTCTCTGCCTTGTCTGTCTGTCTGTCTGTAGTGTCTCTGCCTTGTCTGTCTGTCTGTCTGTCTGCAGTGTCTCTGCCTTGTCTGTCTGTCTGTCTGTCTGTCTGTAGTGTCTCTGCCTTGTCTGTCTGTCTGTCTGTCTGTCTGTCTGTCTGTCTGTAGTGTCTCTGACTTGTCTGTCTGTCTGTAGTGTCTCTGCCTTGTCTGTCTGTCTGTCTGCAGTGTCTCTGCCTTGTCTGTCTGTCTGTCTGTAGTGTCCCTGCCTTGTCTGTCTGTCTGTCTGTCTGTCTGTAGTGTCCCTGCCTTGTCTGTCTGTCTGTCTGTAGTGCCTCTGCCTTGTCTGTCTGTCTGTCTGTAGTGTATCTGCCTTGTCTGTCTGTCTGTCTGTAGTGTCTCTGCCTTGTCTATCTGTCTGTCTGTCTGTAGTGTCCCTGCCTTGTCTGTCTGTAGTGTCTCTGCCTTGTCTGTCTGTCTGTCTGTCTGTAGTGTCTCTGCCTTGTCTGTCTGTCTGTCTGCAGTGTCTCTGCCTTGTCTGTCTGTTTGTCTGCAGTGTCCCTGCCTTGTCTGTCTGTCTGTCTGTCTGTAGTGTCCCTGCCTTGTCTGTCTGTCTGTAGTGTCCCTGCCTTGTCTGTCTGTCTGTCTGTAGTGTCCCTGCCTTGTCTGTCTGTCTGTCTGTCTGTAGTGTCTCTGCCTTGTCTGTCTGTCTGTAGTGTCCCTGCCTTGTCTGTCTGTCTGTCTGTAGTGTCCCTGCCTTGTCTGTCTGTCTGTAGTGTCCCTGCCTTGTCTGTCTGTAGTGTCTCTGCCTTGTCTGTCTGTCTGTCTGTAGTGTCCCTGCCTTGTCTGTCTGTAGTGTCTCTGCCTTGTCTGTCTGTCTGTCTGTAGTGTCCCTGCCTTGTCTGTCTGTAGTGTCTCTGCCTTGTCTGTCTGTCTGTCTGTCTGTAGTGTCCCTGCCTTGTCTGTCTGTAGTGTCTCTGCCTTGTCTGTCTGTCTGTCTGTAGTGTCCCTGCCTTGTCTGTCTGTAGTGTCTCTGCCTTGTCTGTCTGTCTGTAGTGTCCCTGCCTTGTCTGTCTGTCTGTAGTGTCTCTGCCTTGTCTGTCTGTCTGTCTGTAGTGTCTCTGCCTTGTCTGTCTGTCTGTAGTGTCCCTGCCTTGTCTGTCTGCAGTGTCTCTGCCTTGTCTGTCTTTCTGTCTGTCTGCAGTGTCCCTGCCTTGTCTGTCTGTCTGTCTGTCTGTCTGTCTGCAGTGTCTCTGCCTTGTCTGTCTGTCTGTCTGTAGTGTCTCTGCCTTGTCTGTCTGTCTGTAGTGTCCCTGCCTTGTCTGTCTGTCCGTCTGTCTGTAGTGTCCCTGCCTTGTCTGTCTGTCTGCAGTGTCCCTGCCTTGTCTGTCTGTCTGTAGTGTCTCTGCCTTGTCTGTCTGTAGTGTCCCTGCCTTCTCTGTCTGTCTGTCTGTCTGTCTGTAGTGTCCCTGCCTTGTTTGTCTGTAGTGTCGCTGCCTTGTCTGTCTGTCTGTCTGCAGTGTCTCTGCCTTGTCTGTCTGTCTGTAGTGTCTCTGCCTTGTCTGTCTGTCTGTAGTGTCCCTGCCTTGTCTGTCTGTCTGTCTGTCTGTAGTGTCCCTGCCTTGTCTGTCTGTCTGCAGTGTCCCTGCCTTGTCTGTCTGTCTGTCTGTCTGTAGTGTCCCTGCCTTCTCTGTCTGTCTGTCTGTCTGTCTGCAGTGTCCCTGCCTTGTCTGTCTGTCTGTCTGTCTGTAGTGTCCCTGCCTTCTCTGTCTGTCTGTCTGTCTGTCTGTAGTGTCCCTGCCTTGTTTGTCTGTAGTGTTTCTGCCTTGTCTGTCTGTCTGTAGTGTCTTTGCCTTGTCTGTCTGTCTGTAGTGTCTCTGCCTTGTCTGTCTGTCTGTCTGTCTGTAGTGTCCCTGCCTTGTCTGTCTGTAGTGTCTCTGCCTTGTCTGTCTGTCTGTCTGTAGTGTCTCTGCCTTGTCTGTCTGTCTGTAGTGTCTCTGCCTTGTCTGTCTGTCTGTCTGTCTGTAGTGTCTCTGCCTTGTCTGTCTGTCTGTCTGCAGTGTCTCTGCCTTGTCTGTCTGTCTGTAGTGTCTCTGCCTTGTCTGTCTGTCTGTCTGTCTGTAGTGTCCCTGCCTTGTCTGTCTGCAGTGTCTCTGCCTTGTCTGTCTGTCTGTAGTGTCTCTGCCTTGTCTGTCTGTCTGTCTGTAGTGTCCCTGCCTTGTCTGTCTGCAGTGTCTCTGCCTTGTTTGTCTGTCTGTAGTGTCTCTGCCTTGTCTGTCTGTCTGTAGTGTCTCTGCCTTGTCTGTCTGTCTGTAGTGTCCCTGCCTTGTCTGTCTGTAGTGTCCCTGCCTTGTCTGTCTGTCTGTCTGTAGTGTCCCTGCCTTGTCTGTCTGTCTGTAGTGTCCCTGCCTTGTCTGTCTGTAGTGTCTCTGCCTTGTCTGTCTGTCTGTCTGCCTGTCTGCAGTGTCTCTGCCTTGTCTGTCTGTCTGTAGTGTCCCTGCCTTGTCTGTCTGTCTGTCTGTAGTGTCCCTGCCTTGTCTGTCTGTCTGTAGTGTCCCTGCCTTGTCTGTCTGTAGTGTCTCTGCCTTGTCTGTCTGTCTGTCTGCCTGTCTGCAGTGTCTCTGCCTTGTCTGTCTGTCTGTAGTGTCCCTGCCTTGTCTGTCTGTCTGTCTGTAGTGTCCCTGCCTTGTCTGTCTGTAGTGTCTCTGCCTTGTCTGTCTGTCTGTAGTGTCTCTGCCTTGTCTGTCTGTCTGTCTGTCTGTCTGCAGTGTCTCTGCCTTGTCTGTCTGTCTGTAGTGTCTCTGCCTTGTCTGTCTGTCTTTCTGCAGTGTCTCTGCCTTGTCTGTCTGTCTGTAGTGTGTCTGCCTTGTCTGTCTGTCTGTCTGTAGTGTCCCTGCCTTGTCTGTCTGTCTGTCTGTAGTGTCCCTGCCTTGTCTGTCTGTAGTGTCTCTGCCTTGTCTGTCTGTCTGTCTGTCTGTCTGTAGTGTCTTTGCCTTGTCTGTCTGTCTGTCTGTCTGTCTGTCTGTCTGTCTGTAGTGTCCCTGCCTTGTCTGCCTCTCTGTAGTGTCTCTGACTTGTCTGTCTGTCTGTAGTGTCTCTGCCTTGTCTGTCTGTCTGTAGTGTCTCTGCCTTGTCTGTCTTTCTGTCCGTCTGTCTGTCTGTAGTGTCCCTGCCTTGTCTGTCTGTCTGTAGTGTTCCTGCCTTGTTTGTCTGTAGTGTCTCTGCCTTGTCTGTCTGTCTGTCTGTCTGTAGTGTCCCTGCCTGGTTTGTCTGTAGTGTCTCTGCCTTGTCTGTCTGTCTGTCTGCAGTGTCTCTGCCTTGTCTGTCTGTCTGTAGTGTCTCTGCCTTGTCTGTCTGTCTGTCTGTAGTGTCCCTGCCTTGTCTGTCTGTAGTGTCTCTGCCTTGTCTGTCTGTCTGTCTGTAGTGTCCCTGCCTTGTCTGTCTGTAGTGTCTCTGCCTTGTCTGTCTGTCTGTCTGCAGTGTCTCTGCCTTGTCTGTCTGTCTGTAGTGTCCCTTCTTTGTTTGTCTGTCTGTAATGTCCCTGCCTTGTCTGTCTGTAGTGTCTCTGCCTTGTCTGTCTGTAGTGTCTCTGCCTTGTCTGTCTGTCTGTCTGTAGTGTTCCTGCCTTGTCTGTCTGTCTGTCTGTCTGTCTGTCTGTAGTGTCCCTGCCTTGTCTGTCTGTCTGTCTGTCTGTCTGTAGTGTCCCTGCCTTGTCTGTCTGTAGTGTCTCTGCCTTGTCTGTCTTTCTGTAGTGTCCCTGCCTTGTCTGTCTGTCTGTCTGTAGTGTCCCTGCCTTGTCTGTCTGTAGTGTCCCTGCCTTGTCTGTCTGTAGTGTCCCTGCCTTGTCTGTCTGTCTGTCTGTTTGTCTGTCTGTCTGTAGTGTCCCTGCCTTGTCTGTCTGTCTGTCTGTAGTGTCCCTGCCTTGTCTGTCTGTCTGTCTGTAGTGTCCCTGCCTTGTCTGTCTGTCTGTCTGTCTGTAGTGTCTCTGCCTTGTCTGTCTGTCTGTCTGTCTGTCTGTAGTGTCCCTGCCTTTGTCTGTCTGTCTGTCTGTAGTGTCCCTGCCTTTGTCTGTCTGTCTGTCTGTAGTGTCCCTGCCTTGTCTGTCTGTCTGTAGTGTCTCTGCCTTGTCTGTCTGTCTGTGTCTGTAGTGTCCCTGCCTTGTCTGTCTGTCTGTCTGTAGTGTCCCTGCCTTGTCTGTCTGTCTGTCTGTAGTGCCTCTGCCTTGTCTGTCTGTCTGTCTGTCTGTCTGTCTGTCTGTCTGTAGTGTATCTGCCTTGTCTGTCTGTCTGTCTGTAGTGTCTCTGCCTTGTCTATCTGTCTGTCTGTCTGTAGTGTCTCTGCCTTGTCTGTCTGTAGTGTCTCTGCCTTGTCTGTCTGTCTGTCTGTCTGTCTGTCTGTAGTGTCTCTGCCTTGTCTGTCTGTCTGTCTGCAGTGTCTCTGCCTTGTCTGTCTGTTTGTCTGCAGTGTCCCTGCCTTGTCTGTCTGTCTGTCTGTCTGTAGTGTCCCTGCCTTGTCTGTCTGTCTGTAGTGTCCCTGCCTTGTCTGTCTGTCTGTAGTGTCCCGGCCTTGTTTGTCTGTCTGCAGTGTCCCTGCCTTGTCTGTCTGTCTGTCTGTCTGTAGTGTTTCTGCCTTGTCTGTCTGTCTGTAGTGTCCCTGCCTTGTCTGTCTGTCTGTCTGTAGTGTCCCTGCCTTGTCTGTCTGTCTGTAGTGTCCCTGCCTTGTCTGTCTGTAGTGTCTCTGCCTTGTCTGTCTGTCTGTCTGTAGTGTCCCTGCCTTGTCTGTCTGTAGTGTCTCTGCCTTGTCTGTCTGTCTGTCTGTAGTGTCCCTGCCTTGTCTGTCTGTAGTGTCTCTGCCTTGTCTGTCTGTCTGTCTGTAGTGTCCCTGCCTTGTCTGTCTGTAGTGTCTCTGCCTTGTCTGTCTGTCTGTAGTGTCCCTGCCTTGTCTGTCTGTCTGTAGTGTCTCTGCCTTGTCTGTCTGTCTGTCTGTCTGTAGTGTCTCTGCCTTGTCTGTCTGTCTGTAGTGTCCCTGCCTTGTCTGTCTGTCTGTCTGTCTGTCTGTAGTGTCCCTGCCTTGTCTGTCTGTCTGCAGTGTCCCTGCCTTGTCTGTCTGTCTGTAGTGTCTCTGCCTTGTCTGTCTGTAGTGTCCCTGCCTTCTCTGTCTGTCTGTCTGTCTGTCTGTCTGTAGTGTCCCTGCCTTGTTTGTCTGTAGTGTGTCTGCCTTGTCTGTCTGTCTGTCTGCAGTGTCTCTGCCTTGTCTGTCTGTCTGTAGTGTCTCTGCCTTGTCTGTCTGTCTGTCTGTCTGTCTGTAGTGTCCCTGCCTTGTCTGTCTGTAGTGTCTCTGCCTTGTCTGTCTGTCTGTCTGTAGTGTCTCTGCCTTGTCTGTCTGTCTGTAGTGTCCCTGCCTTGTCTGTCTGTAGTGTCTCTGCCTTGTCTGTCTGTCTGTCTGTAGTGTCTCTGCCTTGTCTGTCTGTCTGTCTGCAGTGTCTCTGCCTTGTCTGTCTGTCTGTCTGTAGTGTCTCTGCCTTGTCTGTCTGTCTGTAGTGTCTCTGCCTTGTCTGTCTGTCTGTCTGTCTGTAGTGTCCCTGCCTTGTCTGTCTGTAGTGTCTCTGCCTTGTCTGTCTGTCTGTCTGTAGTGTCCCTGCCTTGTCTGTCTGTAGTGTCTCTGCCTTGTCTGTCTGTCTGTCTGTAGTGTCTCTGACTTGTCTGTCTGTCTGTCTGTAGTTTCTCTGACTTGTCTGTCTGTCTGTAGTGTCCCTGCCTTGTCTGTCTGTCTGTCTGTAGTGTCTCTGCCTTGTCTGTCTGTCTGTAGTGTCTCTGCCTTGTCTGTCTTTCTGTCCGTCTGTCTGTCTGTAGTGTCCCTGCCTTGTCTGTCTGTCTGTAGTGTTCCTGCCTTGTTTGTCTGTAGTGTCTCTGCCTTGTCTGTCTGTCTGTCTGTAGTGTCCCTGCCTTGTTTGTCTGTAGTGTCTCTGCCTTGTCTGTCTGTCTGTCTGCAGTGTCTCTGCCTTG
>NC_134897.1:4963203-4965703 GCF_041734735.1 Babylonia areolata
GCCTTATCTGTCTGTCTGTCTGTCTGTAGTGTCTCTGCCTTGTCTGTCTGTCTGTCTGTAGTGTCCCTGCCTTGTCTGTCTGTCTGTCTGTAGTGTCTCTGCCTTATCTGTCTGTCTGTCTGTAGTGTCCCTGCCTTGTCTGTCTGTCTGTCTGTAGTGTCTCTGCCTTATCTGTCTGTCTGTCTGTCTGTAGTGTCTCTGCCTTGTCTGTCTGTCTGTCTGTCTGTAGTGTCTCTGCCTTATCTGTCTGTCTGTCTGTAGTGTCCCTGCCTTGTCTGTCTGTCTGTCTGTAGTGTCTCTGCCTTATCTGTCTGTCTGTCTGTAGTGTCTCTGCCTTGTCTGTCTGTCTGTCTGTCTGTCTGTAGTGTCTCTGCCTTGTCTGTGTGTCTGTCTGTAGTGTCTCTGCCTTGTCTGTCTGTCTGTCTGTCTGTAGTGTCCCTGCCTTGTCTGTGTGTCTGTCTGTAGTGTATCTGCCTTGTCTGTCTGTCTGTAGTGTCTCTGCCTTGTCTATCTGTCTGTCTGTCTGTAGTGTCTCTGCCTTTTCTGTCTGTCTGTAGTGTCTCTGCCAACAGATATAGAAGGAGAAGATGAGGAAATTGAAGAAATCTCAAATGAACCCCTGTTTAATAACCCTATAACAGTAGATGAAATTAAAGCCAGCATAAGAAATCTGAAAAATGGAAAAAGTGCCGGTCCAGATAAAATAGTCGGAGAGATGCTTAGAAATATTGACACTGTTGTTATTGACTTTCTCATGTCATTGTTTAATAAACTATTTGATAAAGGATTATTTCCCATAGATTGGTGTAAATCAATAATTGTGCCAATCCATAAGAAGGGGGACACGACCAATCCCGACAACTATAGGGGTGTAGCTCTAACAAACGTAATAAGCAAAGTATATACTTTCATTTTGAATAGAAGGCTTGGTCAGTGGGCAGAAAGAGAGGGGAAAATTGTTGAAGAACAAGCAGGTTTTAGAGGAGGATTTAATTCTATAGACCATATTTTTACTTTACGCTTTAGTTCAAAAATTTCTTAAGAAGAATACTAAATTATATGTTGTTTTCGTAGACTTTAAAATGGCGTTTGACTCTGTGAATAGAAATATATTGTGGCACGTTTTGAGAAAAAATGGTGTTAATGGAAAGATGTATATGGCCTTCGAGGTGTATATGAGTCAGTTTTGGCATGTGTGCGTGAAAAAGGAGTTTACTCTGATTATTTTAGCTGTCCCCGTGGTGTAAAGCAAGGCTGTATTTTGAGTCCTCAAATGTTTGCATTCTTTATAAATGAATTAGCCATTGAAATGTCAGAAAAAGGTAAACATGGTGTACAATTAATCCCAGGTGCTGTTGAAATATTTTTGTTAATGTTTGCTGATGATATGATTTTACTCTCTAGCACTGTGGTTGGCTTGCAGAATCAGCTCAATGTATTGAAAAACAAAGCAGACACATTGCAATTAACTGTTAATCTAGACAAAATAAATATTATTGTTTTTCATAATGGAGGTCATTTATCGCAGTGAGAAAAGTGGTTGTATGGTAATGTGGAAGTAAGAGTTACTAATGCCTATAAGTATTTAGGAATGGTATTTACAAGATTGAGTTTAAAAGCGGGATGGTCAGAAATGTGTAGGAAAGGGAAAAAGGGAGTAACAGAAAATTTAAAATCTATGAAGAAACTGAAAACAGTTGATTCCTCTTTATTTTGGAAGTTGTTCGATACACAAGTAGAGCCAATGTTGACTTATGCAGCAGAAGTATGGGGTCTTGAAGAAAATGCTGAAATGGAAAAGGTACATACATTAGCCATAAAGAGATTTATGAATGTTCCATTGCACTCTTCTAACACGATGGTGTCTTTGTCTTGTTTGTCTGTCTGTGTGAGGTGTTTTTTTTGTCTTGTCTGTCTGGCTGTGTAAAGTGTCATTGTCTTGTTTGTCTGTCTGTGTAAGGTGTTTTTGTCTTGTCTGTCTGTCTGTGTAAAGTGTCTTTATCTTGTTTGTCTGTCTGTGTAAGGTGTCTTTGTCTTGTTTGTCTGTCTGTGTAAAGTGTCTTTGTCTTGTTTGTCTGTCTGTGTAAGGTGTCTTTGTCTTGTCTGTCTGTGTAAGGTGTCATTGTCTTGTTTGTCTGTCTGTGTAAGGTGTCTTTGTCTTGTTTGTCTGTCTAAGGTGTCTTTGTCCTGTCTGTCTGTGTAAGTGTCTTTGTCCTGTCTGTCTGTCTGTGTGAGGTGTCTTTGTCTTGTTTGTCTGTCTGTGTCAGGTGTCTTTGTCTTGTTTGTCTGTCTGTGTGAGGTGTCTTTGTCTTGTTTGTCTGTCTGTGTGAGGTGTCTTTGTCTTGTCTGTCTGTCTGTGTGAGGTGTCTTTGTCTTGTTTGTCTGTCTGTGTGAGGTGTCTTTGTCTTGTTTGTCTGTCTGTGTGAGGTGTCTTTGTCTTGTCAGTCTGTTTGTGGTGTCTGCCTTGTCTGTCTGTCTGGTTGAGGTGCCTTTGTCTTGT
>NC_134897.1:4968203-4988203 GCF_041734735.1 Babylonia areolata
TGAATCTAAACCACATTTCCTGTTGTTTTTGTTTCTGTCTTGTCTCTTTATGCATATTTGTTTATCTATCGCACTACGAGAAGTGAGTGCACCGAGCTCATGTATCCCTGTTTAACTACGCAGGCTACTATCATTTTAAAGTGGATTCTGCAGAAATTTGCCTGAAACCACTTTCTTGTTGACGAAGGTCCTTTTACGTGCCTTGTATGCATGCTACACACGGCGGGACTTCTGTTTGCTTTACGAAAGACTAGCACCCTGATTACCATTCAAAGCCCACTTAATGCAGGAAGGAAGTGGTTCCCGGCACTTGTGTATTCTGTATTTGGCACAGGGAGCGCTCTGTCCTCTGGAAATTGAAGTCCTAGCCATTGAAACCGCGTCAGGAGAAGCATATTTAACAGTACAATTATTGCCACTGCCAAAAGTAGCACGGGTTATGCAGCCGCAGCAACGGCAGTAGTGTGGTATGGTAGTATTGGTGGTATAAGTGGCCGCAACACCAATGTGAACTTGATGAAGTAGAGATGTGTTAAGAGGACCATAAAAGATCTACTTGCTGTTGTTTTGTGTGTGTGTGTGTGTGTGTGTGTTTTTGTTTTTTTTTAGCTTTAAATGACCTCTGTCTCACTCCTCTTCTCCCTCCACCCCCCCGGCCCCCCACTCCCTCCCGAACATGTCCCTTGGACAGTAAGAAGTGGATCACTCATTTACTCATGTTTCCATCTTCTCTGTCCATATGTCACCACTGTTGCTCAGCGTCTTGCTGACCTTCCCAGGACCTGTGGTGCCATCGACCCGCTGTCGATTTCTTAATTGTTCATCGACACTGCTCATGCTTGATAGTTGTTGTCCAAGTAGTCAACAGGAGATTGTTATGTGCACACGCGCACGGTCTATCTCTCTCTCTCTCTCTCCATCACACACACACACACACACACACACACACACACACACACACACACGCACACAGAGAGAGGTAGGGGGAGGGGGCATTAACAATTTTATTAAAGTTCGTAATCAGATTGTTCATGTTTGTCGGCCAAAGTACTGGACAGATTGCTATTATCACCACCTCCACCTGAGCATTGTAACATAATCTGTACGCATGGAGGGAGGAGGATAGGAGGTGGAGGACGGGGGTACGGAGAGACAAGGGGAAATAAATGAGATGGATGCAAAAATAATGACCCAGAAGAGGGTGGAAGGAAAACAAATTGGTGTTGTACCAGCCTGTTCCTGACAACAGTGCTGGTGGCCGCCAGTCCATGATAAACCTATGTGTTGGTCAGTGGTCACTGGCTGTCTGCCTTTGGGGTCTCACTGGTCCCTTACGTCCCCTTTGAGCTCTACGCTTTGTATGTATGTATAGCGTCACAAGCCCGGTGTAACAGGCTAGATCTTACCCTGGCCATGTTTGCCCAGGCCAGAATATACCCCCTATAAACTAGCCTGGGCTACATCATACCTGGGGTATAGTTTGGCCTAGGCCAGTTTATATCCTCTGGGACATTTTTTACCCCCTCTTCTTTTTCTCTGAAATACATTGATATTTGAAGAGTGCCAAGATTAACAACATTAGAATGAAGGGTATGTGAACTGCGAGGAATCTACTTCACACAATATTTGTTACCAATGGGCTTTTATTCAAAACTGGAAAGTAATCAATTAACTTGTTGCTTGGATAAAACTGTTGTCTTATTTGCAACTAAAATTTCCGATATGGAACACCTGTTTTAATTGATATTATCTTTGAACATGAAGTTCGTTCCTAGAGAAGTTCAGTCGCTCTGATGCACAGTGATTGCTTTTGATGAATTACGCTTAGTAATCTTGAGTTGGACATAGAAAGTGACGTAGTGGCACACCACGGGAGTTGCGGTTACGCACGATTTGTAATATGGCTGTGACTGGGGATGAGTTCTATTTCATAATGGAATGCACAAAGTATAATGACTTCCGAAAAAGCATGTGCATGAAAAGTATTTATCCCCGAAGTCGGTTTTCATTTTTGTTTTTTTGTTTGTTTGCTTTTTGTTCATAGGAAGCAGATGGAATTTGTTAGCTATAAGTACGTTTATCAAATTTGCACATTCAAATGCCAATTGTCATTTGAAACATAATATGCGTTTTCTTATCAAGTTATAGCGTTAAGTATTTGGATGTCTTCTTTGGGGCATAAAAGTATTATTTGATAGCAGTCCTCCATAAGCAATTGGAGTGAAAGGATGAATAAAACTTTAAATTATAATTTTTTAGATAATGAACATGGAAGAAAGAAGAAACAGAAGAGAAACAAGAAAGAAAAAGGGGGTATTGAAGAAAGGTATCTCCACTAAAAAGTCAAAGAGCAAGCAAAGAGACAAAGAACACACACACACACACACACACACACACACACACACACACACACACACACACACACACACACACACACACACACACACACACTCCCTTTATTGTTTGTATATAAACCTTTCATTCACGGTTTTCATGACAAATAAATATGAATCTATGAATCAATGAATCGGAGTCTGATTCTGATTCTGATTCTCTCTCTGTCTCTGTCTCTCTCTCTCTCTCTCTCTCTCTCTCTCACACATACACACACACACACACACACACACACACACACACACACACACACACACACACACACGCCTCACCAGGAAGGGGACCAGTCTACTAGCAGGGAACGTGGGGCGTGCTGTCAGGGACCAGCTGTGGGAGACCCCCAGGAGACCTGCCCGACCAGCGCAGCACTATCAACACCACGCCTACCCCGCCTTCCGCCAGCCTACGTGGTACAACCCATTCAGCAACCTGATAAACTGGTCTTCGTACTGATCACCAGGAGAATTTTACTTGTGTTCAGATCTGATTTATTCCCACGTGAACACCAGGACGCTCTGCTGTGTACTGTTCTACTATTTTATCTCTGTTCTAAACACTATAATCATTAATACATACTCATTTAGTATATTGATTCATAACCTACCGATTCTTTCTATTTATTTATTATTTTTTATTATTGTTTTTTTTTGTATTATAGTTTAATGTATTTTTGTGTGTGTGTTGCGTTAAATTAGTTAACTTTTTGGAACTGTGATCAACAATAGACAATCACAGAACTTTATCGGGCAATGACGGTCGACAACAACCTAAATGTGTTTCAGTGGAACTGTCGATCTATTGGTACAAATTGTGATCACTTAGTGCAACATCTGGCGAATCATAATTACCATTTGCTAGTCCTTCAATCTCTAAATGAAAAGCGAGATAAACTTCCTAAATTTGATCACTATTACTTTCCGCCATTACATCAGAAGGTGGATACCAATGAGAAAATCAGCACAGCTATATACATTCGAGAAGGGGTCAAGTATACTCCATGCCCCAGCCCCGTTCCACCAGATATACCTCAGGGTCCAAATGACTTTAATACAGAGTGCATAACAACAGCCACACAGCCACCACACAACAGCCACCACACAACCGCCACCATACAACAGTCACACAGCCACCACACAACAGCCACACAGCCACCACACAACAGCCACACAGCCACCACACAACAGCCACCACACAACAGCTACCACACAACAGCCACACAGCCACCACACAACAGTCACACAGCCACCACACAACAGCCACACAGCCACCACACAACAGCCACACAGCCACCACACAACAGCCACCACACAACCGCCACCATACAACAGTCACACAGCCACCACACAACAGCCACACAGCCACCACACAACAGCCACACAGCCACCACACAACAGCCACACAGCCACCACACAACAGCTACCGCACAACAGCCACACAGCCACCACACAACCGCCACCACACAACAGCCACACAGCCACCACACAACAGCCACACAGCCACCACACAACAGCTACCACACAACAGCCACACAGCCACCACACAACAGCCACCACACAACAGCCACACAGCCCCACCACACAACAGCCACACAGCCACCACACAACAGCCACACAGCCACCACACAACAGCCACCACACAACAGCCACACAGCCCCACCACACAACAGCCACACAGCCACCACACAACAGCCACACAGCCACCACACAACAGCCACACAGCCCACCACACAACAGCCACCACACAACAGCCACACAGCCACCACACAACAGCCACCACACAACAGCCACACAGCCCCACCACACAACAGCCACACAGCCCCACCACACAACAGCCACACAGCCACCACACAACAGCCACAGAGCCACCACACAACAGCCACACAGCCACCACACAACAGCCACCACACAACAGCCACACAGCCACCACACAACAGACACCACACAACAGCCACACAGCCACCACACAACAGCCACCACACAACAGCCACCACACAACAGCCACCACACAACAGCCACCACACAACAGCCACACAGCCACCACACAACAGCCACACAGCCACCACACAACAGCCACACAGCCCCACCACACAACAGCCACCACACAACAGCCACCCAGCCCCACCACACAACAGCCACATAGCCACCACACAACAGCCACACAGCCCCACCACACAACAGCCACCACACAACAGCCGCACAGCCACCACACAACAGCCACACAGCCACCACACAACAGCCACCACATAACAGCCACACAGCCACCACACAACAGCCACACAGCCACCACACAACAGCCACACAACAGCCACCACACAACAGCCACACAACAGCCACACAACAGCCACCACACAACAGCCGCACAGCCACCACACAACAGCCACACAGCCACCACACAACAGCCACCACATAACAGCCACACAGCCACCACACAACAGCCACCACACAACAGCCACACAGCCACCACACAACAGCCACCACACAACAGCCACCACACAACAGCCACACAGCCACCACACAACAGCCACCACACAACAGCCACACAGCCACCACACAACAGCCACCACACAACAGCCACACAGCCCCACCACACAACAGCCACCACACCACACAACAGCCACCACACAACAGCCACACAGCCACCACACAACAGCCACACAGCCACCACACAACAGCCACCACACAACAGCCACACAGCCACCACACAACAGCCACACAGCCACCACACAACAGCCACACAACAGCCACACAGCCACCACACAACAGCCACACAACAGCCACACAGCCACCACACAACAGCCACCACACAACAGCCGCACAGCCACCACACAACAGCCACCACACAACAGCCACACAGCCACCACACAACAGCCACCACACAACAGCCGCACAGCCACCACACAACAGCCACACAGCCACCACACAACAGCCACACAGCCACCACACAACAGCCACCACACAACAGCCACACAGCCACCACACAACAGCCACACAGCCCCACCACACAACAGCCACACAGCCACCACACAACAGCCACCACACAACAGCCACACAGCCACCACACAACAGCCACCACACAACAGCCACACAGCCACCACACAACAGCCACACAGCCACCACACAACAGCCACCACACAACAGCAACACAGCCGCCGCACAACAGCGTTTACAAATACAACACGCTCGTAAATATATAACAGGAAAACCTGAACACAGGATACCAAGCATTTCTATTCACACACACACACACCCTGCCCCCCCCCCCCCCCCCCCCCACACACACACACACACACAAACACGAGCGCACGCGCACGCACACACACACACACACACGTCACAGCACACAATCATAAATAGTCCACAATCAAAATTTCAACTTACAAATTCTGAAACTCTCAAACTGACTCTCTCACTAATAGTCTTTTTAGTTCATACTGGAAAGGCATAAGCTGTTAAGAATTATTCTGGAGGGGAAAAGGTGGGTCTTCATACTGGATTTGAAAGACTGCAGCGAAGATGAGTGACAGAAAGGCTGGAAGTTAAAGGCTGGAAGTTGATTCCAAAAAATGGGGGCTCGGTATGAAAAACTGCGTTGGTCATATGTTTTGGTTCGATCGGGGGGGGGGGGGGGGGGGGGAGATCCTAAGCAGGCGGTTGTCAGAAGAAGAACGGAGTTGGCGTGAGGATATGTAAGGATGAATGAGATCAGAAATATACTGTGGACCAGTAGCCTCAATAGACTTGAAACAAAGAGAGACGACTTTGTAAATAATTCTTCCTTGTACTGGGACCAATGAGGTAGCTGGGTGAACCGACATGAAAAGAATTACGATAATCCACGCAGGACAGCACAAAGACACAGAGGAGAGTTTTGGTTGCATCTTCAGTCAGGAGAAGACGAATGGATGCAATTCTGTGAATTTCAAAGTAACACAAGTTGCATATATTCGCAACATGCTGCTGATAGGAAAGAGACTGTTTGAGTATGTCAGGTCAGATAGATATATCTGCTACTGGTAACCTGGATCCCAGTGCTACCTGTTACAAGGTCGAAATGCTGGCGACTAAACCAGCACCCCCACCAGTCCTCTCAGGAAGATGGTGAGGAGGGTGGCTAGACACCCTGGTGGAATTAAATGACCCATCAAAGGGCGACAGCCCTGGAGAGCGACCTGCGGCCACCTAGCTAAGGGAGTAAGCCCTGACAGAAAATCCGGTGTGGGGCCCCTAAGGCGGTTGGATGGCAAACTTTGTCACTTTCCGGCAGCTCCTGCAGCCGCGTTGGCACCAAAATGTAACAGCCTTGCTGTTCCTTTGGATCTGTCAGCGAAGTGGAGAGGGGGGACAAGCTGCATGGGCAGCAGTCTGTCTTCCATATTACATTGCCCAGGCTTACATCCGTCCATCCATCCACAAACACCTTGCACTTAAAACCTGGAGAGGACACTCCAGCTTCACTACTAGCACTAGCGTCGGAACAACACGTGAAGGAACAGGTACCGGTTATGAGTTAGTGCTCAGTTGGCGTAGAGCCGACGCCAGGGGTTGCTTCTGACGGTGGGAAAGACCCTCGCGTCCCACTGGACAGCTACCGCCCGCCCAAGCTGGGCAGCCCCCAGCCAGTTAGGTGCTGTCCCGCCACGACCTGCCTTCTTCTATGGGTGTATGAAGATTAGGAGAATATCCGACAAGCAGGTCGTTAATTTCCGCACCAGGCAAAAAGAAAACTTCAAGAAAAGGATCAACAATGAAACTGGCCTGTTGGAATGTCCGGACAATGATGCCTGGGCTCTCCCAAGACCTGCAAGACATCAGCGACGCCAGAAAGACGGCCGTCATAAACAGCGAGCTGAAGAGACTAAATGTGGACATTGCCACTCTGCAGGAAACACGGCTGGCTGACTCAGGAACACTAAAGGAGAGGGACTACACCTTCTTCTGGCAAGGAAAGAGCTCTGATGCCCCAAGAGAGTACGGAGTAGGCTTTGCAGTCAGTAACAACCTGCTGAACATGATCGAACCAGGCAGCGGCGGTTCAGAACGACTATTAACTCTCCGCCTCAACACCTCTGAATGCTATGTCACTCTTGTCAGCGTATGTGCTCCAACACTGTCCGCATCTCCAGACGCCAAGGATGAGTTCTACGAAAATCTCGCATCAACCATAAGGAACATCCCCAGGACAGAACAACTTGTTCTCCTGGGCGACTTCAATGCCAGAGTGGGTGCAGACAACAATTCGTGGCCCACCTGTCTCGGTTCCTTTGTAGTGGGGAAAATGAATGAGAATGGACAGCGACTACTTGAGTTTTGTACCTGCCATGAACTGTGCATTGCCAACTCCTTCTTCAAGACGAAGCCCCAATTCAAAGTCTCCTGGAGGCACCCGCGCTCAAAACATTGGCACCAACTGGATCTGATCCTAGTAAGACGAGCTGCCATCAAAAACCTTCTCCACACTCGCTCTTACCACAGCGCAGACTACGACACGGACCACTCTCTGGTATGCTGCAAGATCAGACTGCAACCAAAGAAGTTCCACTACTCAAAGAAACAAGGGAACTCTCGCATTGACGTCAGCAAGATGTCTCAGCCAGACCTTGTAGAACAGTTCGCAGAGGCCTTTAAGAGAGAATTCGATGCATTGCAGCCCAGAGACTCTGCCACAGAAAGATGGGAAACGCTACGAGACACCATGCACCGCATTGCTATGGCCACCTTTGGGAAGAAAACCGCGAAGTTCCACGACTGGTTTGAGGCCAAATCATCAGAGATGACTCCCAGTATTGAGGCCAAGCGCGCTGCACTCACCGGGTACAAACGGTCACCCAGTGAAAAGAACCTGCAAATCCTCAGGGCCGCCAGGAGTAAGGTTCAGTTTAACGCCAGGCGATGTGCAAATGAGTACTGGACAGAGCTCAGCGAAGAGATACAGAATGCTGCTGAAAGAGGCAACATCCGAGGGATGTATGATGGTATCAAGAAGGCACTGGGACCAACACAGTGCAAGACTGCCCCCCTCAAATCCTCCACTGGGGAAGTAATCAACGATCCTAGCCAGCAGATGGAGAGATGGGCAGAACACTACTCCGACCTCTACTCCACAGAAAACATGGTTCCAACTCAGCCCTCGATGCCATCAAGTGCATGCCGGTCATGGAAGAACTTGACGCAGAGCCAACTGAGGACGAACTCAGCAAGGCCATTAACAGCCTGACATCAGGCAAGGCACCTGACAGTGACGGAATTCCCCCAGACCTCATTAAAAACTGCAAGACTGCTCTTCTGCATCCTCTGCGCACAGTCCTCTGTCAGTGCTGGAATGAGGGAGCTGTACCACAGGACATGAGGGACGCCAAGATTATAACTCTCTACAAAAACAAGGTTGAAAGGAGCGACTGCAACAACTACAGAGGTATCTCACTTCTCAGCATTGTAGGCAAAGTCTACGCTCGGGTCCTTCTAATTCGCCTGCAGAAACTGGCTGAACGCGTTTACCCGGAATCACAGTGTGGTTTCCGAGCAGAGAGATCCACGGTAGACATGATCTTCTCCCTTCGCCAAATCCAGGAGAAGTGCAGAGAGCAGAGGATGCCCCTGTATGTCGTATTCATTGACCTCACCAAGGCCTTTGACCTAGTCAGCAGATAGGGCCTTTTCAGGGCTCTTTGAAAGATAGGCTGCCCCCCCCCCAAAAAAAAAAAACAAACAAAAAAAAAAAAAACAACAAAACCTGCACAGCTTGATTGAGTCCTTCTACTCCAACATGAAAGGGACGGTGCAGTTTAATGGTAACCTCTCCAAGCCCTTCGACGTACGCAGCGGTGTCAAACAAGGCTGTGTCCTCGCCCCCATCCTATTTGGAATCTTCTTTGCTATTCTCCTGAGACATGCGTTCAGCACAGCGCAGAAAGGGATCTACCTGCGGACCAGATCAGATGGCAGGCTCTTCAATCTCGCCTGCCTCAGAGCAAGGACAAAGTCCGCGAAGCCCTCATCAGAGACATGCTCTTTGCTGACGATGCTGCAGTTGTGACCCACACCCAGCGGGACTTGCAGTCACTAATGGACCGCTTCTCCCAGGCCTGCAAAGATTTCGGTCTGACCATCAGTCTCAAGAAGACAAATGTCCTAGGCCAAGACACGCCATCTCCACCAGCCATCACCATGGATGACTACGAGCTTGAAGCCATCCATCAATTCACTTACCTTGGATCCACCATCACCGACAACCTCTCCCTTGACACCGAGATCGACAAGAGGATCGAGAAGGCAGCCACAACACTAGCCCGCCTCACACAAAGAATGTGGACAAATCCCAAGCTGACCACGAAGACAAGGATGGCTGTATACAACGCCTGCGTCCTCAGCACCTTGCTGTATGGCAGTGAGGCGTGGACCACACATGCTCGTCAGGAGAAAAGGCTCAATACCTTCCACCTGAGAAGCCTACGGCGCATTCTCGGCATCTCCTGGCAAGACAAGGTGACAAACACCGAAGTCCTGACTCGCGCAGGCCTCCCAACCATGTATACAATGCTGAGACAGCGTCGGCTGCGCTGGCTGGGCCACGTCCGCCGCGTGGAAGATGGTCACATCCCAAAAGACATCCTTTATGGAGAGCTCGCCACGGGGCAGAGAAGCATCGGCCGCCCACAGCTGAGATACAAAGACGTTTGCAAACGTGACATGAAGGCACTTGAGATCAACACTGAGTCCTGGGAGGATCTTGCAGATGAACGCAACAAATGGAGAAGCACTCTCAAGAATCAGCTACGGATTGGTGAGGACAAACTGTCAGCTGCTGCAGCAGAAAAGCGAGCTCGCAGAAAAGGGACAGGAGCCGACAGACCAGCATCAGCTTACACATGTGATCGCTGCGACATAGACTGTCTCTCTCGCATCGGTCTCTACAGTCACAGACGACGCTGCTTGGTCCAAGCAGAGAGCCCAATTAGACATTAGGTCGGATATGCTCTATCCATGGTCAGCCATGACCGAAGGAAGCCTACTACGGTTGAGTATGACACCAAGGTTACGGACGGAAGAGGAAAGAGGAATGTCGGTGCCACTGAGAATGTTCCCAACTCCAAGGTAAATTCCACATACTTTGGAACATTCTTAACTCAGCAAACTTTGCGCTGCAAAGATCGCCTCATGCAAGACGGCCCAAATCTGAGCATATTCAGCGTGAACATCACTGTCCGTACCACAGGACAGGACAGCACTGACAGTGTCTGGCAGGACGGAAGATAGTGACATGTGACGCCACCACCAGCACTGACAGTGTCTGGCAGGACGGAAGATAGTGACATGTGACGCCACCACCAGCATTGACAGTGTCTGGCAGGACATAAGATAGTGATATGACGTCATCACCAGCACTGACAGTGTCTGGTAGGACATAAGATAGTGATATGACGTCATCACCAGCACTGACAGTGTCTGGTAGGACATAAGATAGTGATATGACGTCATCACCAGCACTGACAGTGTCTGACAGTGTTCCACATGAACGCAGCCTCAGCCATTTCCTTCCATGCTCCATTGGTTCCCTGCTGACAAAAGAGTAAATCGTCAGTTCTCGTCATTACATTGAATTCCCCTGTGAAGATCTGAAGGGACTCACTCCCATCTCGCCGTTTATCTGCCACCGTGCTGCTTGTCACTCTGGTCACGTTCTTTTCCGACAACTTGTCTCATTATCATCCAGCATTTGGCTTCCGTGAAACAGACTCTCTCTCTCTCTCTCTCTGTGTGTGTGTGTGTGTGTGTGTGTGCCTGCGTGCGATTGTGTGTGTGTGTGTGTGTGTGTGTGTGTGTGTGTGTGTGTGTGTGTGTGTTTCTATTTTGCCGTTCTTACTATTTCTCCCTGGTATCTTGTGTGTTGTTTAGAGTTCGTGCGAGCGAGTGTTTGTGTGTGTGTGTTCATTCGTTCGTGCAGGAGTTTGGGAAAGATTCCAAAGATGTTTTTGGCCGACCTGATACATATGCTGTATCTTTATTTCAGTTTAGATGTGGTAATAATAAATCACTGATTGAAGATGGCATTCGACGAGAAATGTGCTCTTGCCGTATGGGTGTAATTGGAGATTAATTTCCTTTTGTAATGGAATATCCAAATTCTGATGATGTGTTTGTAATTATCATTCAGTTAAAACAGGGAGGTGGAGGGAGATGTTGAAAGCTGGGAAAATCAATCATTAAAAAAGAGTAACTTATGCGATGTGTTCTTTTTACCACCGATTTCATGTTTCGAATAACTATTCAGATTTCTTTAAATTACCTGTCAAATATACCAAATGAATATGCTCAGTGCATCAATGCATCAGTCATCCATGCCCCAAAAGATTCTTGAATCTTTGCGGCCATGCGCACACACGCGAGTATATATATATATATATATATATATATAAAACATATATATTATATATATATATATATGTGTGTGTGTGTGTGTGTGTGTGTGAGTGTGTGTGTGTGTGTGAGGGGAGAGGGGTAAGGCAATCGTGAATGATGAGAATACCCAGAATGTGACTGCTGTCTACACCTTACACACAGCACTCAGCCAGGTTTTATCCCGTCAGTGGGGTGAGCAGTGTTCCTTCAGGCGTGCAGATCGGTCCATTCAGAACCATCCATTGTGCACACTTGACAGCCCTCCCTGTCCTTCTCTTCTGGAGGGGAGGTGGGGAGGAGGGGAGGAGGGGCGGGGGCAGGAAGAGTGTGGGAAAGGTTGGGGGAAGAGACGTTATAAGGTGTGTGAAAGCTGGCTTTGCTGGAGCAAATTTCACGCCTGTGAGCTGTTCTGACATTCATTGGGCACGTCTGTGTCTGTATCTGTCTGTCTGTCTGTCTGTCTGTCTCCCTCTCTCTCTCAGTCCCTGTCTCTGTCTCTCTCTTTAACTTATTGGTATTGATCAGTGGTTATTCTCTCTCTCTCTCTCTCTCTCTCTCTCTCTATTATATATATATATATATATACATACATATATATCGTCTTCTTCTTTTGTGTGTGTATGCATGCATGTATGTGTGTATGTATATGTATTTAGGTATACATACATGGCCCACATATGTGGCGCTTGACCCACCTGTGTGTTGATACGCCCTGGTGCCCACGAACCAACCCCCATTGGGTCAAATACAAAGAGGTCATCCAAACGGCAGTGCAGGCGGAAGAGGAGACATCTCTCAATGGCTGCGTTGGCGGATGAGGATGCCAACAATGGGTGGGAAGACTTGCGAGCACATCGCAAGAACTGCCATCGACCCACAACATTTAGGGCTTGTCTACCTGATGTGTGAAGCCTGGATTCGGCGGACCGTGCAGAAGAAACCATCATAGAACCAACGGGCAGAAAGGCGATTCTCAGCGATGTGCCGTGGAGCGCTAAAAGGGCACAGTCAGGCACATGCAGAGCACTGCTGGCCATGTACTGCATCCTGACCCATCTCCAGCTGTCTCCACTCTGTCTTGCCACTGGGCCCAGAAAGGCCGGGACGAGAGAGTGAGGCTGACGACATGCACATCTCTCCCTAACTTTAATCCAAGTCAACTGCAAGTCCTGGCTTCAAATTACCCTGCGCAACACCTCAAGTCCTGTGGCGATGGGGGAGTGGCGAAGCAGCAGGTGTGGATACATTGGAAGCTGTTGTCACAAACCTGCACACAGGCGGCCCAGGGTCGCTCTCTACTGGACCGAAGAAGCAGTGGAGTTCGGCAGCCCCCTGGGTGTCTGAGCAGCCCTCTTTAGGATCGCTCTGTTCACCTCCATAGAGGACGGGCCTAGGGAAGGTGCCTCAAACATAGCCTGCTTCACTTCTCCCTGACCAGCTTACCGTGGCTGGTGGGGATCCCTCATAGCGGTCCGACAAACAAAAACGAAGAAGGAGGTGATGGTGCCTGGAACGCGAGAACTCTGCTGGATAACATTAAGGCAGACAGACCAGAGAGAAGAACTGCACTGGTTGTAAAAGAGCTAGCTCGCTACAGCGTGGACACAGCAGCTCTCAGCGAAACGCGCCTAGCAGACAAGGGTCAGCTTACAGAACGTGGTGGTGGATACACGTTCTTCTGGAGTGTGTCTAAGTTCAGGCTTCGCATTCTTCCCATCAGAAGACCCCAGTGTTAGAAGACTGCAAAAAGGCTGAATGTCTCCAAGCTGAAAAGCAGCAAGGTTGCAGAAGAACTCGCCAACGACCTTGAAGGCAGACTGCCAGACACATCACAGGAAGATGGGACCAGCGTTGAGGAACAATAGATGGCCTTCAGAGATGTTGTCTATATTACTACCCTCCAAAATCTCGGACCAGCAACCAGAAAAAAACCAAGACTGGTTCGATGAGGATGATGAAGAAATAGAAGCACTGATAACAGAGAAAAATGAACTGTTCAGAGTGCATCACAACAATCCCACGTCACAAGCCAAGGAAAATGCTCATGCTAACACGAAAAGAAAGTTGCAGATGAAATTTCGCGAGATGCAGGACAGCCGGTTCAGCAAGAAGGCGGATGAAATCCAGGGCTAAGCGGACAACCACGACACAAAGCGCTTCTACAATGCGCTTCACGCTGTATACGGACCCCAGTCCGGCTCCTCACTCCTCCCCACAGAAGATGAAGTCAGGAAGGCAGTGAAGCAACTCTCCTGTGGCAAAGCGCCAGGATCCCATGCAATCCCTGCTGAGGTATACAAAGCAAGAGGCTCTGCCATGAAGTAAAGCTGACTGAACTCTTCCAGTCCATGTGGAACGAGGGACAGATCCTGCAACAGCTAAAAGATGCCAGCATAGTCCGCATCTACAAGAGGAAAGGCAATTGCGACAACCACCGAGGCATCTCCGTCTTGTCAATTGCTGGTTTGGTTTTATACCCGTAGTACTAGTTCGGATTGTGTGTACTCTGGCAGCGGGTAGACTCTCCATTGATGACAGGAAGGATATCATCATCACCACATGACATCATGCTGACCTCATGTAGGCCATGCGGGGTGCAAACACTCAAAAAGCAATGGATGTCGTTTTCTTCAGTTCTAGGAAACCTGTTTAACAAAACATGTAATCACTTTATTTTGGTTTGTTGTCCATCAGATTATGTGCAACTTATCTTTTTTTTTCCAATTATGATTTCTCCCACTTCTTGTCGATGGACGATCTGAACGGTTTGTGCACAGAGCCCAGCCACGTTTTTCGACGAGTTAGAGCGGGTACAGTGAAAATTTTATTTGGGAATGAACTGACTTCCGATAGATGACTTTGAATATGAACTCAAAGTATCGTATTGATGTATGGTATGAATGTGTTTGTATGTCTTGTATCGTCGCTATTCAATTCAATTCAATTCAAAATACTTTATTGTCTGCTTCAACCAAAACAGAAAATTCTCTTTCGGCTTATTTAATAAGATGCCCGTCAGCAAATATAAAAAAAGAAATGAAAAACGAATAACTGACACACCCTTTACTTCTTTTTTTTATGTTCAATATTTTTTATTAGAAAATGTCTGATTTAAACATGAATTTTTTTTTCCATCTTTACTTGATTGTCATTAATATTTCTTCTAGAAATAAATATTAAAAAAAAAAAAAAAACCAAAAAAACCCAACTGGTAGTTAAGGTAAGACAAAATAAAACAAAACAGACTATAGCAAGGCAAAACAAATCTGTAACAACATCAACAGCAATAACAACAACAACAAACAAACAAACAAACAAAAAAAAAAAAGAAAAAAAAAGGAAGATTTGTCCAATCATTCAATCAATCAATGTTTACACCTTAATGATTGTAGTAATCATGGTGATTTAAGATGACATTAATAGTAAATAGCCTGGACCAGTTGTAACATAGCAACAGCATCAAATGTGTCAACTATTACAGTAAATGAGTAATGGTGTCTAGGGTAAGGCGAAAGCGAGTGGTGGCATTATAATGTCATAATAATAATGAGCATGAGTATACCACTTCTGCATTATTGGAAAAGAAAGCTTGTGGTTGATCACATTGTAAAGACAACAGCAACCATAAAAGTTAAAAAACAACAACAAATAATACATATGAGAAATAAATAAAGACATGTTAGTACAAAGTAAGGACTGTTATACAGAATGGTAACTATGGAACATGCGAAAATATCATTAAGTAACAGTTTCCATAATTGGAAGGTAACTGTTCCACTTTGTACGGAAAGCATGATGGTTCATTAGTATATAAGATGCATGTTCTTCGATTTTGTATCTGTATCTGAGCTGTGTTTTAAATGCATTGAGTTGTGGTGGTTGTTTATTGAATTTGCATTTGTACAGAAAGTTTTTTGCAAGTAAAATAATAAAATCTAAAATGTCATCTGTAGCAAATGCGTGTGAGTTTCCAAATAAAACTAATTCTTCACATAATTGGGCATTGTATACATTATTGCATTTGTTATTAATATCAGTTTGGAAAGCAGTCCAAAATCTCTGCACAATCTCACATCTCCAAAAAAGGTGTTCAATGGTTTCTGGATGTGATCCACAGAAGCTACATTTATCATTATGAGAGATATTCATCTGTTTCAGTGATTTGTTTGTTGCAATAATCCTATGAACTATTCTTATTTGAAACCATTTTAAGTTAACGTCACTTATTTTGTGTATTTTTTGAAATGTCTGTTTCCAATTAATGTTCAGTTGCAACAAATCGTTCCATTTCTTACAGCATTTAGGGGTCGTATTGTTTTTAACTAGAGTATCGTAATAAACTTTTGTTCCTTTTTTCACTGAATATATCATTTGTAATGATTTTCTCATCTGCAAAGCAGTGTTATTATCAATTTTAATGTTTAGGTTTTTTATATAATTTCTAACTGACCTTATGCAACCATTTAAAGTAAGAAAATTTGTTATATTTCCATGCTTTTGACTAAAATCTTCATAGGAAAGGAAACTACTGTCCCCGTGCACTAGATGAGAAATATTCCAGACCCCCTTTTCCATCCAATTTCTGTATGATAAAATCTTACTTCCAATTTTAATATTTTGGTTCAGAAAGATTGGTTCTGCTAAAACTTCTTTGCTACTTAATAGTGGGACCTTCTGACAAAATTCTTTGTAGGCTTGGAAAACATGAATCCAGAACTTATTCTTATCATTAGGTGTTGGTAGACAGGGTCCATATCTATCAATATCTTTGATAACTGGATTGCTTTCTTTTATTATTAATGTCCATTTATGGTTTGAAAACTTTAATTTACCTATCCAGCTCAGTTTAAGACCTTTAATAAATTGTTTGATGTCAAACTTTCCTAATCCTCCTAATATTGTACTTTTAATTACTGTTTTTCTATTTATTCGATCCGGTTTTTTGTTCCAAATGAACTTGAAACATGCCTTCTGCAGCTCATCAATATATTCATCAGGTGGATTTGGTAGAAACATCCATAACTGGGTTATTTTTGATAAAATCAGTGACTTGAGAACAGCTATCCTTCCTAAAGGGGTAATCGGTCTTTTTATCCGTATTCTAAATAACATTCTAATTTCAGACATTTTGTCTTTATAGTTTAATTCCTCACATTCTTCTAAATCAACAGTAAGCCACACTCCTAAGATTTTAAATTTTGGTGGGTTCCACACCATTTTTAAATGAGGTAGATATCTAATTTGACATTGTTTTCTGCTACCCAGCCATATTGCTTGTTTTACCTGTATTCATAAATAATCCTGAAAAACTACTAAACGAGTCGCTTGTCCTTATGATCTCCTCAAACGATATTCTATCCCCTTTGGTCATCAGTTGGGTGTCAGTGTCATCTGCAAACTGTGCAATTTTATTATCTGTATTGTTAATATTAATACCTTTAATCAGTTTATTTTCTCTTATCATTATGCCAAGGATTTCAACACATAAAAGAAATAAGTAGGGTGAAATGGAATCACCTTGACGACATCCTCTCTCTACTGGAAACCAAGAAGACGTCGTTCCGTGTACTACTACTGCTGATTTAATATTTTGATAAAAAGTACTTATCCATCTACAGAAGATTGGACCAAATCCAAATGCTTTTAACACTTTCATCATGAAAGTGAAGTCAACAGTATCAAACGCTTTTTCAAAATCTATACAAATCAATAAACCAGGCAACTGCTTTGAATTTAAATAATGAATCATATCATATATTAATCTAATATTGTCACCAATAAATCTGTTAGACATAAATCCTGTTTGGTCATCACTAATTAAAGAGGACAGCACAGACTTAACTCTATTTGCTAAGCAAGAAGATCCAATTTTATAAACAACATTTAATAAAGATATCGGCCTCCAGTTCTTAATAAATTTTCTTGGTTTGTCACCCTTTGGTATACAAATTATTATGCCTTCTTTCTGTGTTTGTGACAGTTCACCTTTCTTCAAACCTTCATTTAGTGACCTGACAATTAAGTATCCAAGATCCTTCCAAAAGAATTTAAAAAATTCGGCAGAAAAGCCGTCAGTACCTGGACTCTTATTGTTCTGCATGCGTTTAAGTGCCTGGGTAGCTTCTTCGTAAGTAATTTCACCCTCAAGGTTTTCTATTTCTATATTACTAAGTTTAGGCATTTCCTTAACAATATCTGCTATTTCACATGTTTGAATAAGTCTCTTTTTATATAAATGTTTATAGAAATCATGAACCTCCTTTAATATTACATTATATTCATGGAGTTCTTCTCCTTTGTCTGTAACTAATTTCTTCATACTCTTATTTACAAAGTTCCTTTTTTCAAGATTACAAAAGTATTTTGATACTTTCTCTCCTTCTGCTATCCATCTGGCCCTTGAACGCATGAGTACTCCTTCCATCTTCGTTTTTTAAATATCTACAAGCTTTAACTTATTCTCTTCTATTCTATCATTTTCTTGACATGTTCTGACATTCCTGCTTTCTAAGTTCTGTATTTCTATTTCTAACTGTTGTTCTTCCTCCTCTGTTTTACGTTTTTTCATTGTGGCATATGAGATTGTTTTTGATCTAATCTTCATTAATAGAACATCTAACAATAATTGGTCTGATATTACAAACTGTATTTCGGACATTGGAATGTTTCTTAATTCTTCATACTGGAACTGCATATTCTCTAATAACTTGTTTGATTTCTTCTTTGATTTCATTTACATAATCTATATCTTTCAGTAAAGAATTGTTGAGTTTCCAAAAAGACTTTCGTTTAATTTTTTCACCAAATGAAAGTTTAAGAACTATCATTGAATGGTCTGTCCTATAGCCATATTGGATGTCTGCTTCATGTACATACTGTATCAAACATTCAGATATAAGGAAGAAGTCCAAACGGCTCTGTTGAAAAGGGGATGGTCTACGCCATGTAAAACGTGCACTATCAGGGTTTAAGTCTCGCCAAACATCATACATATCTAAGTTTATCATAATGTCTTCTACTTTGTCTCTAGCTTTAGGGTTATTTATGTGTTTATAATTAGAATAATCTTTATGTGGGTCAAGAACTAGATTCCAGTCACCTCCAATAATCAGGTTTGGGTATCCAAACTGTGTAATATTTTTTTCCAGTTCATCATAAAATTCTGGGGAATCTTTGTTTGGGCCATAAATGTTTACAATTAAGAAATCCTTTTCTACTGTTGTAAAGGAAATAATTATGCAGTTTCCATTAGGATCCTTGTACACCTTTTTAATTTTAAATTCAAAGTTGTTAATGAACATAACAGCAACACCTCTGGATTGTGAATTATGAGATGCAAAGTGACAAGTGTAACCCCATTCAGATCTAACATACGATTCAATATTTGGGTCAAAATGTGTATCTTGAAGGAGATAAATGGAGTGTTTCTTTTGTCTAAGAAAGTGAAAAACATCTCTCCTCTTTTTAACGTTACCCAGTCCTTGACAGTTCATGGAAACAATGCTTATATTTTCCATTTTATTTTATTATTATTGTGGCTATTATATCAAGTAATTAATGGCTTATACTATATTTTCTAGTGGAGTCTAAAGGGCATCCACTCATTCTATTGTTTGCATGGTACATAGTACAACTGAGCAAAGGCTTTCATATCAAGAAAAATACACTGCTTTATAAGTACCCATCACTGAGTGACAATCATTTATATCATCCATGACGGGACAAGTTAAAATAAAAAAGTACATCAAGAGAAAAGCACACATTTAGACATACAGGTAAGTCTTGGTCAAGTGAGTGGGATCTTGCGGCGAGGCGACGTTCGTGCAGCACTGGAAAAACAAAACAAAACAGCAACAACAACAACAACAACAACAACAACCACCTGTGTTTGTGTCCTGTTTGTGTTAACATAACGTGTGCGCAGGTGGGAGCATGTTACACGCACATGCTCATGATGCATGTATGTGGGGGGGAGCCTATTTTTGTGTCATGTTTGTATTAACATAGCGTGTGCATAAGTGGGAGCATGTCGCACGCACGTGCTCATGATGCATGCATGTGGGAAAAACAACAACAACAACAACAAAAAACAACCTACAAAATGACCATATGCATGGCAATATTATCTGCACAATCCATTGAAGTCATACCCTGCACAATCGCCACAACATACACCCCCACGCATATACGTCCATTGGGAAAGTTTAAACT